>NW_022145831.1:0-6154 GCF_002938485.1 Sitophilus oryzae
GAAACTAAAAATAACCGTATATACCAACCTTGATTTTAATTTACTCAAAAATTGTATAGGTGGCGATCCTACAATTTGATGGATTTTCGAGAGCTGGTCTATTTCGTTACTTCCAGGAAACAACGGCAATAAACTAAAAATATTAACATATTGATAGGTCTAGTTCAGACATGAAAAAAAGTCAAACGTACGTAATCATTTCGTAGAACACGCAGCCAACAGCCCACACGTCCATTTTAGGTCCGTAATTTCCGTTGGTCAGCAAACATTCTGGAGATCTATACCATCTGGTCGAGATATATTCGGTATATGGAGGTACACTGTATATACCTCTTACTGAACCCAGATCCGCTAATTTTATTATTTCATACTAGAATAATCAATAAAAAAATTATTTTGTTTTAAATCAGGTATGAGCGTGTAAAAACACAATTTAAAAATTAACGATAATACCAATTTTCATATAAATTTCCCTAATTGACGTAGGTTGAAAATATAAGCATTGTATTCTCCAACCAATTAACAACTTTTTTGTTATACAAACCTTTTTTGTCTATTGTGTCTCTGACATCAACTCGATATAATTTTTTTTGCTCTACTCGTGGAGAAATAATAAATCCACAGATTATTCATTGAACCGCCAGTCGATTTTGGTAGTTTTTGTATCTAGTAGTGGCTGCATCAGTCTCGGTATTTTTGAAATACGATTATTTGCTTCAATGGAGCTCAGAATATGACTTGTTATACAGGGTGGTCCGAATTGTATTCCGGAAACTTCAGCAGCATATTCTACAGATAAAAATAAGTAGAAAAGTTCGTATAAGTGAATGTCCTAAAATGCTTTGATTCTGAAATACAAGGTATAGAAGTTTCATTTTTATTTCGATTTCGTCCAAATAATTTCTGAAGTCTGAAGTGACGTCAATATTTGGATGAAAATTGGTGTCTGGGTGTTTTTTGACATGAGAAATTTGATTTTGATGTCAATATGACTCCTACTTGTAGAGAGCGCCACCTACATGTGTTTTAACTGTTTTGAGCGTAATAACTTTTCGTCTGTATAAAAACTACTGAGTGAAAAAATATACATTTCTGTGATTTTTTACGTAAAAAATGTCTCTTAGTAAAAATCGCGTTCTCCAGATACCTATTTAGAAAGGGAATATTCAATACTTGCAATTATTGACAAAAAAAACACGTTGAGTAGATATAGTTATTTGACATGAAATAATAAATTTGGGAATTTTTTTTTTAAATTAATCATAAAATTTTCTGCGAAAAAAATGATGATAAAACAGTTTCTGTTGAACATTTGGCACCTACATAATATTTTAAATTTATGATTTCAGTCTAATAACTATCTAGTCAACATGTTCAGTTCTTGTCAATAATGACATGTATTGATAATTTAGATTCCAAATATCTCTAGAACTCGTAGCGATTTTTACCAAGAGACCTTTTTTACGTAAAAAAGTCGTAAATGTATATTTTTTTAATCAGTAGTTTTATACAGGTACGGACGAAAAGTTATCCTTCAAACCAGCTAAAAAATATGTAGGTGGCGCCCGCTACAACCAGGAGTTATATTGACATCAAAATCAAATTTATCATGTCAAAAAACTCCCAGACACCAATTTTCATCCAAATATTGAGGTTACTTCATAAATTATTGGGAAAAAAACACACAAAATAAAAATGAAACTTCTACACCCTGTATTTCCGAAACTAAGCATTTTAGGGCATACATTTATACGAACTTTTTTACTTATTTTTATCTGCAGAATATGCTGCCGGAAGTTTCGGAATACAGTTCGGACCACCCTATATAACATAAGATAAGCGAATATCTAGACATACAGTACGTCTGTCCGTTCTGTAGCTACGGGGTATCCGTGAGAGGGGAAACGATATTCTCTCGTTTTTTTTCGTAAAGGCAACACTTGATGCTGGCCATCAATAAAAATTCGACAAATTTGCAAGTAGCCAATAAAATGAGTGGGCGAAGCGATTTGCGGTGACGTACTCGTCAAGTCGACGTATAAAATATATTGCTGTTTATTTAAATGTTTTTTGTCCGCATTCCTTTCATAGACACAGATCCATAGAAGTGTCTAGCAGGCAACTATTACGCTTGACCAATCAGGTTGGTTAGCGTGGTTATTTGGGTGTTAATTCATTTGTGTTTGTCAAAAACTCTAACATGATTGGTCGGGCTTAATAGTTGCCTGCTCGGGCTAGACACAAGTCAGATCCAGCAGACGTACTTTATCTAGGCAGGTACGCAGTCGAGTCGTGTTCCATGTAAATGATCGTAACTTGACTGGCTGTCTAATAAATTGGATGTGATAAAACCATAAACTATACTGTAATTTAGTGGTTGTGTGTTAGTGGTTTAAGGAAGATTTCGACAGACGATATCCAAAAAATGACAGAAAACACAATTTGATTTACTGTCCTCCATTCACGCAGTTGTGCAGCTCTGAACTGTTCAAGAACGCGATACTCTTACACCATTCAATTGACTCATAAAGTTCAGAACTGTTCCGCGCCATATGGAGGCACCAGGCTATGATGCACAGCTCCTTTCAGAACCGTTCTGAGTAGCTCAGGGCATAAAGCTCTGGAACTTGAAATTCGCGAATGGAGGACAGCAACTGTGAATTAAAATGGCAGACACAAGTATCGTATCAACTGTCACTGTCAGAGATTCTCCCATTGGACAGACTATAGATGGTGTTATGTCGAATTTCTCAAAATAATGATCATTTTCTCAATAGAATTAACTGGCAGAATATAATTATTAGTACCATTAAGGCCAAAGTTACTTAACTTACTTTTTTCATACGATACAATCGTGTTGATTCAGTAGAGGGGAATTTGATCAAGATATTCTCAGGTTTCACATCGCGATGGAATAAACCGTTTCTGTGTAAATGTTCCAATCCTCTCAGTAACTGGTACAAATATTCCTTAGCTTTGGTCTCAATCAAACCCCTAAAAACGATAAAAAATTCGATAATAAACAATTTTCTGTTAATACAGGGTGAGTCTTAAATAAGTGCAAATATTTTTAGGGGTTGTATATTTTGACCCCAGGAACACGTCTATGAGGTTTTTTTTCGCTAAAAAAAAGATGTTGAAAATCGTGCATTTTCTTTTAAATTTCCTTGTATATTTTTCGAAAACTTTTTAGAACTGCCTGTTCAAAATTCAGGCTAATAAACCTTGCAATGGTCTTTGATATACACAGAGTGTTTCAAAATTAAATGTTCAAATCACTGGGCTAAACAATATACAGGTTGTTAAATTGTTTATTACTCGCGGCAAGAGCTTTATGGTTGAAATATGGTAACCTCGACCCGCTCGTCGATAGACGAGTCGGCAGAAAACCGTATAAGTGCATGCGTTCTCAATAAGTAGTGTTGCCATTCTGTTCCCCTATAAGTAACTGTCAAGTTAACAATCTGTGTAGTATTCCATTTAAAACATACAATAGTGCAAAATGTTTTATATTAACAAAAATATTTTAAAAATGTGCGCAACTATTGCCCACATGTTTTATAAAAAAAGGAGATGAAAATCTCAAACCAGAAACCTGATATAGATTTTTTTTATTTTTTTTTTGTCATACTGTAAATATGCAACTTAAAGTGACCCTACCTTGGATTTGTACTGGCTTTTTTCCTAGCCTTCAAATGATCATATAAACTCATATCCATCAGTTCAAAAACGAAGGTTACCTGACCTGAAAATGAGTCGCTGTATATTTAGTTTAATATCTATTTCTCGCATTGATCGGCCTTACTAATGGTACTCAAACATGTTCAATATGTTCACGTGAAAGGGTATCTTCTGAGCAGCAACCACTTCCGCGCATGTTAATACTGATGATTCTCTAGAACAAAAAATTCAGATACAATGCGACCAAAGTAAAAATTAAAAAGACCAAACTAAAATAGTAGAGTACTTACGATTTGTAATGTTTCTTTAACCTTTTTGCAGCATACAACAACCCCGTAGACTTGTGTTGGCATCTGAGAACATCAGAAAAAGATCCTTCACCAATTTTATCCAATATTCTGTATTCTAAACATAATAATTTCAACTTAAAAAATTGCTAAAAATAAGTGACATCATTTTATACTTGCATAGAAAGTGTCTACGTTACACATTATTTGTAATTCCTAAAAAAAACTAAAAACAAATAATTATTTTATTAAAAAAATCAATTTGTACTCTCAAGACATGCCTGCCAAAAAAAATGTCAATTTTAACTCTGAATTTAATTCAGGTACCTAGTTGTCAATTTTAAAAATATTAAATAAATTGTGATAAAGGTAAGTATAACTATAAATTTATTTCACTTTTAAATAACATTGCATATTAAAAAATTGAAAAGAAAATACAATATAATTGTTCTAAAACAAAATATTTACATCTAGGTACTTATATATTTATTTTCATATATATGGAATTTCTTATTGAGAAAAATACTTTATTTTGTACAAAGTTCAGTTTTATCTGTCTTCAACTTGATTATCTCTGGCTAAAACAGACTCTTCAAACTTAATCATGTAGGTGGTTCCTTTATGCCAATGAGCTGTTACTTTTGCTGGCTAAAAATTATGAACAACTACTTATTAAATATGTTTTGTAGTTAGTGTTTTCATGTATATGTGTGTACTGTTTACTAAAAACCCATAGTTTAGTTTAAGAAAAATACTTACAAAACCTGTTCCTGTTAACACGGCTTCTATAATACCAGCAATATACACAGCACAATTTAAGCTACTCTTGTCTCGAGGTATTGAAATAAATTTATTTACAACAGGCTCTTTTTCCATCAAATAATAAGTATTTTCATCATCATTGGAATGTTCTAACTTATCTGCTTCTTTCCCAAATAGCGCCTAAAGTATATATAGTTAGTATAAAGTAGAAATATATTTAAAATTCTGATCTTTACTTTCCAAAAAGTTGATTTAATAAAAAGAAGTATACTAAGTAGCTTCGTTTCACGTTTACCACCTCGTTCTCTTATAAAATACAGGTCTATTAGTTTCAAACCGACTTTTTGACCGAGCTCGTGCAGCCTAAAACAAATTAGAGTGTATTTTATATTTACTATTTACAAAAACAAGTTGATCTTACCTGTTTTGTAGTTCTGGCAATGTCTGGGACTTATTTTGACAATACTGAACTACTTCGGAAAATAATAGGGCAAAACAACTTAAAGATACTTCACCCTTTCCTCTACTTAACGGTTTATCTAAAATACTTAAACGATTTCTTCCACCAAGACTCATTTTTGCTTTGATTTCTTAACATGAACTATTTATGAAAATATTTTTGTTTTTAATTTTTTTAGAGGTTAAATACGACATGTCAGATGTCAGTCAAACTCGCAACCAGTTATACAACACTGTTTTTCTGGTCAGCTAGCTTCTTCTGCTTGTTCTAATTGTTAAAATTTTGAAAAAGCGCATTTCCTTAATAAATGCATTTTTTATAGACTATGTTAACCTGTTTTTTAAAAACTTTATAGAAATATTCAGCATATTTATGTTGATATTAAATGTTTACACACATAAACAGTCTGTTTTTTTCGTTTAAATTTATACAAGAGAGTGAATGTGCGATCTTGAGCGGCAAATACGTCACAGAGGAGGACCGTTAAAAGAAATAAACTTCTTCAGATTCAGTTTAGTGTCTTCCTGTCGCTCAAAGAGCGGAAACCGGTATTCAAATATATTCGCGCCGTAGAAATTGTATTTTATAAACGCGCTTTTTGGTGATTTTGGTTTTGGTTGGAGATTTTTGAGATACCATTATTAAATAAATTGGTAAGTATTTAAATGAATATATGGGGGGGTATTACATAATATGCACTATTCTTTTTAAATAATGTAATTTTGCCAAAAATACAATGTAAAGAAATAAGTTTTAGAAATATTATAAATTATTCTATTAGCAATTTTTATGGTATATTTATTTGCGTAAAAACAAAAAATATAGATATGATTTAATTAAAGAAATAATTCAGTTGCTACATATTACGTTCCTGTTATAATTAAAAACCAGTTGAAATAACTCCGATATTAATTATATTACTTGTTTATATTTATATTTTTTAATATACCGTAAAGCTGTTGAT
>NW_022145831.1:6162-17346 GCF_002938485.1 Sitophilus oryzae
CAGCAAAATACAAATATAAGTTAAGTTGGGACATCCAAAATTCTACCCTAAAAATATGCAGTAATAATATCGAATCTAAAATGATAATATCTCATCTTTACCTGTTGCTTTGAAATAGCAGCTAATTCAAATTATACAGCAAGATTTAAATAATCACCATTTCTAAAAGCCGGGATGGTTAGGTTAGGCTACAGAGCGCTAAAAGCAAAATCAGTCGACAGCACAGAAAGTTGACAGAAGCGATGTTGACAGCGCCTCCACAGAGCGATAACAGGGTTGTGTCAAACGATAACAGGGTTGTTGACTAGAGAACGTAAAAATTCGTCAAATAAATTATCCGGCCGGAACGATAGGGAATCCGGTGATGATATGCCAGACATCATATATCATAATCAAAGACATGTAACGAACTAAAAACGTTACAGGTTTATATGAAATTTTATTTCTAAATGCCTAATTGCAAAATTTAAACTTAGTGCCGCTAGAACAAAATTAATCATTTTGAAAATGTTCATTACACATATTTTTGGAATGGTCTGAACATATATTTTGAACATAATATGGTCTGAACAACTAAAATATATTTGTTTTTTGTGTCTATTTTTTTACCTAGGGCATATATGTATAGGTCAAGCCGTATAGGCCCACCCGAGGATGCATTGTTTATAATATACCTGCAACAAATTATTATTATATTGAATTTTCAAGTCTATTATATTTTTAAATATTGCCTCCAGGAATACACGTAGGCCCATTGGAGTATGTATAAAGCAATCAAAGATATTTAAATTTAAAATTTACTTTGCGCCTGTCGAGTACTTAAGGATTAACAAATACCTATATCCATAGTAAAGCGATGGGTATCATACAATATTATATTATGACTTTGTGTGAATTTAAAGTTTAATCTAGTAGCTATAGGCTCTATCAGTCTTTATAATGTTCTGATATGTTTTTTTTTTTTGGAAAATGTCTCTAAAGTATTCGATTGCATAAAATTTCTACGGCTATCTCTTCTTTGTCTATTTATTCCATTGTTGTCGGCTTGATAACAGATGACAGTTA
Source organism: Sitophilus oryzae (assembly GCF_002938485.1). Lineage (NCBI taxonomy): Eukaryota > Metazoa > Arthropoda > Insecta > Coleoptera > Curculionidae > Sitophilus > Sitophilus oryzae. The sequence continues at coordinate 7,228 of NW_022145831.1, forward strand.
TTTATTTTACGTCAACGCTTCGGTCGATTTAAAGTCGGTTCTCCATCAGGGACATCGGTCATCTGGAATCAACGCGCACAGTCTCCGATGAGCGATTAATACTGAAAAAAGGTGTCGGCTATCAAAATCCGCTATACATAAAGTTATATTATATTTTATATTTGCTGCAGAATTTTTTCTAGAAGCATAATGATCCAATAAAGATAAAGAAATCTATTACTTGTCTATATTTTATAAATTTATGACCAAAATTAATATTATTTTCAATATTTTATACTTTAAAAATTTAGATTGAGGTAAATGTGTTTTATCTTGGTTTCATATGTATTTTATCTGTTTCTTGGCTGTTTTCTGGACGCGACGCAAACGCGACGCGACGCTCGACGCTGTCAGCCTGAATTTACCTTAAGACAATAATGTTATCTTTGATCTTATATAAATAAAATGAATTTATATATATATATATATATATCGCTGAATCCTATATACGAGTAAAGAATGTTGAAACAGATGGCTCATGCAACATTAAAGTTTCATGTAGTAAAATATGAAGTCTTACTTTTAATATGTGCTCAATAATCTAAATAACTAAAACAGTCGGGTTGGTTATATAAATATCATTTATAACTGAAGAACAGATGCATCGATTTTAATGAACTCTGATTTGCTAGGATAGGAATAACTAGAATAAATATTAAAATAAGAGAAAAAATCAGGTTATGCAGAAAGTTAATTTTTAATAAAAAAAATTAGGTTTGGTCCGCCATCTTCCGCAACTGACATACTAAAATATGTTAATAGAGGCCCATACTAATATATGTTAATAAAAGTTGGTAGGCAGTTCTTTTAGTTTGAAAGTAAAGGAATTTTTCCAATTTTTTTATCTCAAAAACGGCGACTTTGACTGATTTTGGATGTTATTACAAATTTTGTTGCAAATATTATTCCTAATCTTAAATTGAAAACCGCGTTTTGCTAGCTACTGTAATTTTGGAGTTACGGTTTTTTAAAAATTTTAACCCCCTCCCATACCCCCTTACCAACCCCCCATCCCCACCAAAAACTAATGGCCAGATTCTCGGGTGCCACAGTATGTTTGTGCCAAATTTCCAGACGGACAGACAGACGGACAGACAGACAGACACCATTAAAATATTTTGTATTTAGGTCATTTATGACCCAAATAACTCATTTTGAGTGAAATTAAAAAAACTTTTTTTGCAGATCTTAATATTCTACCATACCTATTGGTATGGTCGGCTAAAAATATTTTAAAAGTAAAATCGCCAATAATTTTACATTTTTAACAAAAATCTTTTTAAAAGAAAGCGTAAGGATTCAGATCGAGCGAAGATTTTTTGTTAAGGCTTTAAAGTATAAATCCCGACCAAAAAGGGAATAAAAAATACGGAATTATCTTTCTGGCCTTTCTCACGTTTCCTTCCTCCTTTTTTCTTTCGATCGCACGAAAGGAACACGAATAAAAACTTAAGAACCACAGAAGCGACATTCCGCTTCCCCTTAATCCTCGGAAAATTGGTCGCAAAAGGCGGCATCTCCTTGTGCTGGACGCACGATAAAGCAAAACCAATTAGTAATCTTCGTAGCAGTAAAATGGGAAAAAAACAGAGGATAAAAGAAGAAAAGTCTAATCTGGCAGCTATAGGCTATATCTGTCTTTATGCTATTATGTTTTTCATTTGGAAAAAATCTCTAAAGTCTTGGATTGTCTAAAACTAACTCAGCAACTTTTGTTTACTGTTTAAACAAATATATACAAAATTGAGCCAGAGGGTTAAATTAAAGAGTAAATAAAATTAATTTTAACTTTTGTACTGCAAGCTTTTTTTATAGTTATACACTCACCGGCAAGAGAAAAACGGACACCTTAAAATGTTGATGTTATTTAAAGTTTAATATATTTTGTTCTAGTGAGCCGATTTTGATGATTTTTTAAGCAATATGCAGCTAAATTATTTGACTTTTCATACGAAGGTTTGCTGGACGTCTAGCATATGAACTTGTCTCGAGGAAGCAACTGCACTGTACCTTGTACACACCTAAATATGTTAGCGAGATAATTATAATCTCTGTCATCTTCAATTAAAGCAACTATAGCGGATACAACTTGGAAACTTGTCGAAAAAATTGAGCTCTGCCTGTTTTGCATTAAGGTCTGTTTCTAATGAGCTTAACTTGTCAGTAGCTAGAACTGTTTATTATGCACTTTTTGAGTCGCACCTCAGGTATGCCCTTCCATTTTGGGGTACGTGTTGTGCGACTCAATTTGACCGCATTTTCAAGCTCCAGAAGAGAGCTGTTCGATAATCACTGGGACTAAACAGCAGAACTCATTGCAGGGACTTTTTTAAGGAATTGAAAATATTGACTCTTCCTTCCTTATTTATATTTGAATCCGTTTGCCTAATACGTTAACATGTATCAGCTTCTCAAGAAAGGTCATCTCACACTTAACCACTCAGGAACGCGGAGCAAGATCTTTATCTACCTACCCCACGCTCAGAGTTAGTTAAAAGTTCAATATTACACAACTCGAAAAAAATGCACAATCACCTCCCATTTGAAATCAAATCCATAACATCATTTTTTTCATTTCGCAAAGCATTGAACTCTTATTTACTAGACAAGGCTTTCTACGCTGTAAATGAATTATATTTTGAAAATCGAATTTGATCTTGTAAACGCTGGTCTAAAATATTGCTATATTTACTAATGACATCGAAATAAATTTATTTAGAGGTCATTGATATTTTACTATAAACTAACTAAATATTTTTGCAAAATAAAAACACTAAATCACCACAATACACCAAAAGCGTTTCGCTAACCATGTTAGCATCATCAGCAGATGATTATAAACTAAAGTACAATCTACAAGTTGAGCGTTTATATACTCACTCAGTGGGCCCCGAGTGGGCGTGGCAAAATCTAGCCAACCGAGTCAGAGCCAACTGAGCGTAACAGTTAGATTTTCGCCACTAGAGTAGTAGGAACAAAGAACTTGAAGGAATTGGACCGTTGACTCTGTTCATACTATCTTTACATTTATTAATTCTGATGCTTTCATATCCATCTAATTGCCTGTAATTTGAGACTTGTTTAATTAATTTTAAATTATTAAGATCTATACAATGTTCATTGTCAACAATATGTTCGGCAACGCAAGATTTATCCGGTCTACCATATCTTATCTGAGCTAAATGTTCTTTAAATCTAGTTAATATTGATCTTCTAGTTTGCCCAACATATTTCTGATTACAATCTTTACAAGAAATTTCATAAATACCCGACCTTTCCAGTGGAGGTGTTTTATCTTTTGGATTACCTAATAATTGTTGTAATTTATTATTAGCACTATACACAAGTTTATAATTGACATTCTTAAAAATTCCTTTTAGACCACGGGACAACTCTCTATCAAACGGTATCTAAAAATATTTAGACGTATCTTTCTCCACTTGAAAAGTCAATTTTCAAGGAAATCATTAACTATATACCTACGTTTCTAATTAATTTATCAACTAGTGAAGGAGAATATCCATTACACTCAGCTACATTCCTAATGTAATCTCTTTCTATTTCATATCTTTCGTTGGAAAGTGGGAAACTAAGTAATCTATGAACTAAGAAATTTAAACTAGCCATTTTATGTTCAACACTATGATGTGATTCATTAGGAATATATCTGCGTGTGGTCGTATTTTTATTTATTCTCCACTTCAAACCTGCTCATGAATAAATTAGCCAAAAATGGAGACAATGGATTACCCATTGCTGTACCTTCCCGCTGCAATGGGTAATCCATTGTCTCAATACAACTGAGCCTGACTCATGAGATTGAGAATGGAATGGAACTAAAATCAGTTTGAGTATTTTCCAAGAGTATGGTTTAGGTATGTGGATGATATTTTTGCTGTTTTGATACACATTCAGACACCATAGATAATTTTATTTCTAAGTTAAATAATCGTTTTCCTTCCATTAAATTTACGCATGAAATTGAGAACAACGACAGATTACCATTTCTAGATGTATTAGTTATTAGAAATACTAATAATTGCCTAGAATTTGATATCTATAGGAGAAAAATACGACCACACGCAGATATATTCCTAATGAATCACATCATGGTGTTGAACATATAAATGGCTAGTTTAAATTTCTTGTGTTTATAGATTACTTGGTTTCCCACTGGCCAACTGAAAGATATGAAATAGAAAAGACATTACATTAGGAATGTAGCTGAGTGCTAACAGATATTCTCCTTCACTGAATTGACAAATTAATTAGAAAACATGCAAGGTATAGGTTAATGATTTCTGAAAATTCGACTTTCAGAAGTGGAGAAAGATACGTCTAAATATTTTTAGATACCATTTGATAGAGTTGTCCCATGATCTAAAAAATTTTAAGAATGTCAGTAATAAATTAACTGTATAGTGAAAATAATAGAATTACAACAATTATTAGGTAATCCAAAAAGATAAAACACCTCACTGGAAAAAGGTCGGGCTATTATGAAATTTCTTGTAAAGGTAATAATCAGAAAATATGTTGGGCAAACTAAGATCAATATTAACTAGATTTTAAAGAACATTTAACTCAGATAAGCAAATGGTGAAGACCGAATAAATACTCAAGTTATATAGCATATTTGATGAACAATGAACATTATTATAAATCTTAATAATTTAAAATTAATTAAACAAGTCTCAAAATATACGAGCAATGAATGGATATGAAATCATCCAGAACCAATAAATGTAAAGATAATGAACAGGTCAACGAGTCAGTCCTTCAAGTTCTTTGTTCCTACTACTCTAGTGGCGAAAATCTAACTGTTACGCTCAGTTGGCTCTGACTCGGTTGGCTAGATTTTGCCACGCCCACTCGGGGCCCACTGAGTGAGTATATAAACGCTCAACTTGTAGATTGTACTTTAGTTTATAATCATCTGCTGATGATGCTAACATGCTTAGCGAAACGCGCGTCCAGTGTAAAAGTAAAAGTGTTTTGGTGTATTGTGGTGATTTAGTGTTTTTATTTTGCTGTGTAACACCAAAGGTTCCAACCCTCAACTGTAAATATTTTTGAATATTATTTTTATTTTTTTGTTCTTTGACATTGTAAACATTTATAAATGCTTATTTTAAACAATAAGACTGACAATATTATTTGTATAGTGTTTTGTATTATCTTTTGTTTGTTTGTTTGTGTACCTTGTTTTTTTACTTTGTTTGTTAGTTTACCTTTGTCTACAAATTGAAAACATTTTTGACAATAAAGGCATTTATTTATTTAAAACCCCAACTCTACTAGAGTAACTGTCCAACAGACAACAGATACAATATAATAACATAATATGATTTTTTAATAACAGTGGCATTACGTAAATCATAAACACTATTTCATAGGTCTGTTAACTGATACCAAAAGCTAAGGCATGGTTTTACGTAAAAATTACAAAGAAATGTTAGTGTCTTTATCAAAAGCGAATATCTCTAAAAAATAAAACTATTGATATGAACCTATTGATATGATATTATGAAAGCTAAGATATGCTATTGAGAAGGAAAATAAACTATCGAGAAAATATGCAGCTAAATGATAAAATGATTTTCAAATTCCTTGTTTTACTTAAGATATTCCACAAGGTGTTTGGTTTGGTTTACTTTGATGAAAATAACAACATTTTGTGTTCCCTAGTATAACTCACAGATGAGAACTTTCATTTTTAATTCAGAAAGAGACACTAAAAAGTCCAATAACTTAGCTACAAATTGCTTAAAAAATCAAGTTCGGTCCACTAGAACACAAAATATAAAACTTTAAAATACATCAAAATTTTAAGGTGGCTGTTTCTCGTACCGGTGAGTGTAGTTTAATTAAACTACCACTTTCACTAGGGAATCACCTCTTAATTTTGAGGATACTTGTTTGGGTTTTTGTCATTCTAGTTAAATATTTCATAAGCTTACGCATTTTGTGAATATAAGTGCTTTTGTTATAGCTTAATGATTTCACAACTTATTATATTGAAAAGGCAAAAAACATTCACAAATCAAGTTATTCTATCTTTTTAATTTTATTATATTGAAATATATTATCATCCTCCCTATCTTTCTACATTCCAATGTAGTATGTAAGTTTTATTAAGCAAATAATCAATTTAATAATAAAAATATTATATCGAACTAAAATTAATTTACTGATTAAATCCATTTCGATTAAATCCAACCCAAATCCAGGTGATATAAAAAATTAAAAACTAAACGTTCTCTAACCCAGTGTGAGTACATATTATCAAAGCAAACCTTTGAAGGAGGGTATAAGGACAATAACTCACAATCTTTAAGTTGTTTAATTTAAATTTTAATGCTTAAAAAGCAAGGGGATGAGGCAATGATATTTTGATTATATGGTCGGGTGACAGGTCCATAGATAAACGAAACAAGTTTAGATTGGAAAGTGCCCATAAGGACAATGTAAACACTATTTGGCGCTATTCTTGCAACGGTCGCGACCCAAAACTTTTGAAAATTTCGGAGCGGTTCGGCTTTTTCCGGAATTATATCGCCAAATATTGTTTATTCAAATTTATTATTTTCGTTTAATTTTATAAATAAAATACAGTGTGTTTCATACAAGAAACTTTATTTTATATAAGGACGCATGTATGAAATACCTAGGAAACATTGGAAACCGACGTTATGCCACGATCCACGATGGTTCTTGCAGTTCACAGTTTACAGCACAGCTTTTTTTTTAAGTTTTTAATGCCACTTTTTCACCATTATCACCGGTTGGAGTAAATAAAACTTGAATTAAACTCACAAGATAGCAATAATTACTTTGAAAATGGACGCTATAAACATTTTTCGGAATTTCTTTAATGAGAGCGGTTTAGATTTTGAAAGATTATTATGATTTTTGAAGATTCTGACTTTGACAAGAGAAAATTATTTCTATTTTTGTTTGCCGTTGTTCTTAGCGACCGCTATAGCAGCGCCAGATCGCGTATAACGGTCGCGACCCAAAATAATTTCGCGTCCCAAAATTTTTACGGGCTTTCCAATCTAAACTTGTTGCATTTATCTATGGACAGGTCTCAGGAGTGATTTCCTGAACTATGTCAATGAGTTACATTACTACTACAATGTTACATTACTACTTCAATTACTACTTCAATGTCTACTATGTCAATGAGTTACTTCAACCAATTTTTCTGATTTAGTAGTTACCTACTTATTAATAATACAACCTTTTGGTTCCCACACATAGAGGTCGCTTATGGTTGAATTTGTTCATATTTTAATATTAAAAAATTGATTTTTTCGGGTAAGAAACTAATCTTCATATGTGGGCTATCAGCGTTTCTTTTTTCAAAAAAACTAAATATGGATGCAGAGTACCCCCTTTCTTGTTTTTAATTTTACATTATTACAGAAACAGTCTTAATACGAACGTCCATTCTCGTCAAGAATTAAATATTAAAATAAAAAATCGAAATAATATGGTTTGGAGATTATGATACAGATATTTGGTATTACAATGAAATGCTCCCTTCTTGAAGAGTTATACAATTTATAATTACAATGAATGAGTGGTGTAAATGTTAACAGCTCTAAGTGGTTTTATTTCTTCTGAGTGGTTGTACTTCCTAGGTGACTTTTGTGTGAGTATGCTTTTATTTTAAAGAACACAAGTTTAATTAAATTAAAATAAAAAATAATTCTTCTACATATATAAAATAAAATAAATATTAAATTTCTTAAAATTAAACTAAAGTAAATATTAATTTTCTACAATATATAAATTTGAAATATAAATTAAAATTCAACATATACTAATTAAAAAATAAAAAATAAACATCATTCTTAACTTGTTCTTAACTAACATAACTAAAAAATTTATCTTACAAAATTGAATATCAGCATAGGCAGATTGAAGTAATTTACTCTCACTTACATTACTACTACAAAAAAATATAAAAAATATATCACTAAAAATATATTTCATTATTGCTTAAGTATTTTTCTTTGAATTGTGCATTGAGGTATGATTTGATTATTACTTTGTTTTTTCTTTCAATTTATCTAATTATGGTTGATTATACGTCTACTATGTCAATGAGTTACTTCAACCAATTTTTCTGATTTAGTAGTTACCTACTTATTAATAATACAACCTTTTGGTTCCCACACATAGAGGTCGCTTATGGTTGAATTTGTTCATATTTTAATATTAAAAAATTGATTTTTTCGGGTAAGAAACTAATCTTCATATCCCTCACCTTATGATTTTAGTCAAGTTGTTTTTAATTTTTCAAATTTAACATACCATATTGTTATCTGTGATTGAACAACATTATTGTGATAGATATATTGTTTTGACTTTGTAAAAAAAATGTTTGACTTTTTAACTTGTTTGTGATTGTATTTTATAAATTTGACCTCTGTAATTGTTTTTAGCTTTGGGCCTGAAGATGGGAATATTTTAAATTCCCGAAACATGTCACCCCCCTTGCTTTTTAAGCATTAAAATTTAAATTAAACAACTTAAAGATTGTGAGTTATTGTCCTTTTACCCTCCTTCAAAGGTTTGCTTTGATGATATAAAAAATGTTTGTGCATTTTGTCTTTTGTCTACTAAGTAATGAACGAAGTCGCTTATAATTTTTATTAAATTTGAAATCTTAGCCTGGTGTATAACTATTAACAAATATATTTTTATAGTAAAGAGATGCATCTCATACAATATTGTATTATGAAAGTAGGGATTAATATTTTAAAATTCTATATACAGGGTGTCCCAATATTCCGTAGATATTGGAATTATATTCCGTGGATACTACGTATTTTTGGAATCAAAATAAGTTCATCGGACTCAATTTACCTCTATACAAAAGTGCTTTATTTGTCCGCTAGAGGAAATCAAGATTTAAAAAAATAACACTTTTTTTTTCAAATATTTTAAAAGTCGTTATTCCGATTTCAATGAAATTTTGGGTGTCTATGTTTTGCTAAATGTTAAAGCATTTAGCAAAACATAGACACCCAAAATTCGACTTTTACATAAATCAAGATAAAGTACGAGAAGGGTGAAAACTACCCCCATCCTTACATACATTTTAGTATAAATATTTTCCAACTCAACCGACGACCGATTTTTTCTCGTAAAATGACCCTTCTAGTATTTACTATATTTTTTATTTCTTGTAAAAAAAGCGCCACCGCGCATACTTTTTGAGGAAAAAAATAATTTTGCAAGGCTGACTTCCAAAAAATGTTTTTTGTCCCTACAAGCTATGGAAGCGCATAAAATCTATTATGCTCTAATAATCTAGTTGGCGAAAATATGGAATTTTATGTTAGTATTACAAATTATATTTGACAATAAGCTTCATATTATGAAGAAAAAATTAATTAACGTTTGGGTTTCTATTCGATTGGCGCCCTCTAACAAACAAACGAAACACTTTTGTATAAAGATAATATCCACACAATATGTCCACGGAATATTTGAACTCTCTGTATATTTTGTAGGTTTCGAAAAATAAATTCTCCAAGAAAAATTCTTAAAAAAAAACTATGCGATGTGGCGTTTTTCTACGAGAGAAAAAAATGTAGTAAATACTAGAGGGACCATTTAACAAAACATCTATCGTCGGTGGAGTTTCTATTTTGTGTAATAGTAGAAATTACTCCTTTTTTAAGCCAATTTGGGCACCAGTCATGACGTCACTTTCAATTTTGTCTGCTATTTGATGCAAAAAAAGAGTAATGTAAGAACTACGCGCGACGTCACCTAGAGGAATAAAATGCTCACTGGGTAGAATTAAAATGTTTAAATCAAAAGAATAACAGGACACAATCATCCATATATCATGGCTGAATGATTTTTACGGTATTTTTAAACTATACACTACGTAAATCTGCAAAACTCGGCTGATTGTATATTAAAAATTCAATTCTCCGGATTACATTTAGTGGAACTTTTCCCCGACATTTATCCAGCACCATTTCTCTATTATATATCATTCGGAAGCGTCCAACCTGCAAGCAACCGGAACGGCCTCAGACTCAGACACACTTTATC
>NW_022145832.1:0-4125 GCF_002938485.1 Sitophilus oryzae
GTCGTAGCATTAATAGTAGTAGTTGCGATATTACTACTGGCACTGACCGTGGGAACACTGGAACAGTAATTTTTCTTTCTTTTTTTAGAATCGACGAATTATCCTTTATTTTGTTCATATTATTTCCTCGCTAATTGAAAATAGCAATAATTTATATAAGGTCTACATAAAAAAAATTTCGATCAACTATCAGTGTCAAATACCCCACTGTGCGAGGACTTGAAAGATTCTATGTAAAATTCTTACTTAAAAGATAATGTTTAGTGAAGGTACTTTTTTATTTATAAACATTAATTTAATTGTGTTTTTAGTATTTGATCTTATAGCGGCAACATAGATACATTATCTGTAAAAATTTCAACTGTCTAGCTATAACGGTTCATAAGATAGATCTTTGTGACAGACGGACGGAGAGCGAAGTCTTAGTAATAGGGTTCCCGTTTTTACCCTTTGGGTACGGAACCCTAAAAAGGGACAATCACAATAAGCCTTACAGGTAGCAGTGTTTCTGGCATAGGACGGTCCTTTAATAAAAGCTTTAGGTAAATTCTTAGTGGGAGTAAATAGCGATATTTCCATATGTCGATGTTTTTAGACATCCCTACTACACACAGACGCAAATTCAGAGTCTTTCTTGTCAAGAAGAAAAGAAGGAACTGATTGAGTTTGGCTGTAATATAGCGTACGATGTACCGTAAATCTAGTGGAATTTTTCAGCTGGGTTCGTGTGTATGTGTTCAATACAGTGCGCGAGATAAATAAATTCGAGAGAGTGAATGATTGACAGGCGGCGCCACAGAGGTTATTGTTTCGCCGCGTGACCTTGAACGGGGCTCGCCTAAGAAAAAGATGGACATAAACAAAAGCCACGATTATTGTAGAGTGCGTCCTTATTAAGTATGTTGTTGATATAATATTATGTTGTTGATGGGGACGATTTGTGTGAAATAATATTTTCTTATCTGTAATACGCCTACGATGAGTTTTGTCATTCGCAACGTGCACGTATATAAAGTTTTTTTGCATCTTTTGTATCAAAGAAGGGCATTGTACATTGTGGATTCTATGGTAGTATCACCGCGACCTTATGGTTCCATTGTGTACAGTACATGGCTCAGGGCTTTGATCAAAACCAGTATCTCAGACGGTTTTACAGAGGTTAGTTCTCCATCTTCGATATCAGTCGTACCAAATACCAAAGTTTATTGCTCGAATGCTTGATGAGGTCTGCTGGTGTTTCTCAATTTTTTCCACAGAATCTGCATTGGCCGTTGGTTGGGTTAGGACGGTTAGGTTGGTTTCTTAAGGTCAGGGTTCCCAACCGTCCCGGTTTGACCGGGATTAACCAGGAATCAGAAAGTTTGTCCCGGCGAAAATTTCGCCTTGGCCGAGACCAAAAAAATCACATTTACATATAATATATTTGAATTTCTAATATTTAATGTTTTGTTTCAATTATTTAAAAACTTAAAAATAATTGTCCCGGAATCGCCGATGCTCAAGTTGGGAACCCTACTTAAGGTGCGTATCTTGTTCGCGATCAGTTTGCCAACAGTTTGTGGAGAGTTCGCAGTCCTGTTAGCGCAGTCCTGTTCTCGGGAGATATTCATTTCTGCGGCTAACTCTGCCCATGCATCAAACTTTTTTTTCTTATTTCTATACTCAGTTAATTTCACATTCCACAAAACTTCTTCTTCTCGATATTTTTCTATTAAGCATAAACTTTTTAATCTGTCCACCCATAATCAAAATGCAAGTAGACTGACGACGCGATACTGTTGAAACAAAACGACTGACTGGATCGGCAATGGCGTCTAGCGTCTCCACCTAAATAAACTTTGCGAACAGTTCTTTAGAAGTTACCGACAACCGACGGAAATTTGGCGAGCTGCTTTGCGAACTGATCAACGGTCCTTTGTTACGCGATCAGTTCGCGATCTTAACGTGAACATTTTGCGAACAGGAGAAGAACGGTTCGTGAAGAGTTCGCGAACGCCGGTGGATACGCACCATTAGCTTCAATCCATTGAGGTATTCATTGAGTAGCTAGTGCCCTGCTGTAAACCCCGTGACAATCCGAAGATTGTTTAAGTGAATCAAGGAAAATATTTTCATTTTCTCGGTCGTAAGTACTAAGAAATTTCAACAGAGTAAAAAAACACATCATTCTGAAAAAAAAGAATGTTTACCAAAGAAATCACGAATATAAGAAATCATTTACAGGGGAAATCCTACAGATTTAAAAAAAATGTGTCGAAACAACATTAACTAAACAAAAATACTATGAAGATACTGCAGAATAGCTTTGGATCCCTTATTATACCGAAACTGTTAGTCTATCTCTTTTCGTTTTCAAGATAAAAAATAAAAACATTATTTTTCCGCCATCTTTGTACCGCGATATCTCCCTAATGGTTGACTTTTGACCCAACGTTTATAAAGCAAACTCCCCTTTATTTTGAACAAGGAATCACCCCCTGAAGTTTTTCGCATTTGTTTTGAAACACCCTGTATATATAGTGTTTTAAGAGTGATAAAAGGATTTAATTAAATTGAAAAAAAAATCAGGTCCGTATTTAAAAAAATTAAGTTGATGATGGTCGCCAGAAGCCGAAACGTCAGAGTCAATATTTAACCACACGGAGTTATAGAGCAGAAAGAGTGGCCATGAAAATGTGTTTTTCATTTTAAGTTATCTTAACAAATAAAGCCAGGAAACAATAGAAAATAAAATTGAAAATTCCGTTTTTTTTTCGAATTTTTCGAAATGCAATACGGCATTTTATTGAGCATCAAATTGCGCAACTTTGCCTCCATTTAACCGATCCTGTATCTCTTACGGTTTCCAAAATCCCAATGATGAGCGTCGAATTCGAGCCACCCTGTACAGTATTTATGGTTTTAACAAACTTAAGAAGTGTTTGGAGCAAAACAAATCCCGAAAGTACCAAACAGTACTTCTAATTCTTAAGATAAAAACTGATAAGGGGATGGGAATATCAATTTATACAACAATCACACGGGTAGATAACTTCAACAACAAATTTAAAATAACTATTCTAAGTAGGAAAGAGTGGAAGACACTATTACAAAAAATTCACAGCCAAAAAAAATGACATACTCATACGTATATTAGCAAGAAATACTAAATATTTTTAGATTTGAAAGTGAAAGTAATTTCTTTTGGACCTCATTTGTTTGCTATACAGGGTGCCCCAAAAATACGTGGAAATATTTTAACTGGTAGTATAGTCCAACCCGAGAAACACACCTATGAGGTTTTTTTCGCGAAAAAAAAATTTTGAATATTCGAAATTTTTTGGAAATGTATTTAGTTTTTAGGTAAAAAACATAATTTCTTGGTAATATGGCAACATAGGTATTAGCTTAAATTTACAAGAAAGAAAATCCAGAAAAGATCCAGTGGTTCTCAAAATTTTAGCAAAAAATTTTTTTTTTTGGAAATTTTCAAATATACTTAGTTTATAACTCCGTTATATTGGACTTATTTGAAAAACGATAAAGAGAAAATATGTTTCTTTTATCGAGATGCCAGCCCTTAAAATACTTGCACTCATTTCTGGGACACCCTGTATAACATAGTCTTTATCAACATGTTTCTTACCTTACTTTTTAAACCTTACTCAAACAAACACATTTTTGTCTATTTATACAAATTAACCAAGGATAAGAAGTTATCTATCAGCAAAAAGCAAACCATACTGAAAACAAATACAAATTCCGCTTTTCGACTTCTAAATTAATAAACAAACAAATAACAAATAGCTTAGAAAGAGAAAGAAAAAAAAACAAGACAAAAGAAACCGGTATCAAATCAAAACAGTTACCGTAGATGATTGACAGCTGGCGCCATTAATGTTCGCATCAATAAATGCCATAATCTATTTTGGATTTGTCCGTCCGTATCTGTTCGCCAACACGCTTATATTGGAGAATAATCGACTTAAATTTTGGTATACAGGATGATTCAAGCTAAATCTGTACAAATATTGTGATTTTTACACATTTATTCAGAACGTCTAAAAAAACAAATAAAATTAATAGAATATCCTAGCAACAGCTTGCGGTAGTCAGTTATATCCAAAGAGCTCATTGATGTAAAAA
>NW_022145832.1:10319-13949 GCF_002938485.1 Sitophilus oryzae
TCAAAGTGACTATTCCTTATCGAGTAACATTTTAAGTGGCAGAGTGGGCCTAGGAACTATACTTTAGGGGCAGTGACATTTTAAAAAGGACTGGGAACTATATTTGCTAGTTGGGTATTTAGTTAACATAATTTATGTCAATGATGACACAGGTATTGATAATTTCGATTCCAAATATTACGAGAACCATTACTCGTAGCGGTTTTTACCAAGATATTTTTTTTACGTAAAAAACGTCGTAAATGTATATTTTTTTCCTCGATAGTTTTATACAGGTACGGACGAAAAGTTATTACTCTTCAAACCAGTTAAAACTATGTAGGTGACGCCCTCGACAAGTAGGAGTCATATTGACATCAAAATTAAATTTCTTATGTCAAAAAACTCCCAGATACTAATTTTCATCCAAATATTGACGTTATTTCAAAAATTATTTGGAAAAAAATTGAAATAAAAATAAAACTTCTACACCCTGTATCTCCAATACTAAGCATTTTAGGACATTTATAGTAACTTTTTTATTTATTTCTATCTGAAGAATATGCTGCCGAAGTTTCCGGAATACAGTTCGGATCACCCTGTATATAAAATTTAATGGTGAATGTCATCTGTCTTGGTCTCGCACTTAATAAGTAGTCTTAGTCTTGATTTTGCTGGAAGCCGCTTCCAATTTTTGCATTTTTCACTAGATTTTAAGGATAGATACATTCTACAAGGATTCTACATAGAATTTTTTTTTCTGATTTCATACTGCATGCACATTTCATATTATAGAGAAAGACTTTTTTTATTTCATACTGCAAAAATTTAAATATTCTAATTGCTGTCTTATTCTAATCAATTTAAGCCTCAATAAACCTCTTCTTCTTACACTCGTACTGGAATACATTAGAGATATTTTGAGCATTGGTAATGACACTAGAGAAGTGAGACGGAGACAACTTTTAACAGCCCGAGCGAATCATCTGTGTCTATACTTAAACGCCTTAAAATAAGTCAGTGAAAAAGGACGAATAGGAAACGAGCCTCGTTCCACTGTTTTTCCTCTTTCTTTTTCGCTTCTCTCCCAAGGCCAGCTTCGATTTTAGCACACACACGTACGCTAACTACCTGCCCCCACCACCACAACGCGCGCCACTCTTACTTAACCTATCTTATAAAAGAACATTCGAGCATCGGTTACATAGACTTCGTTTTTCTTTCGTAGTCTTTCGTTCGTACATTTCACACTATAACCTAACGCTAACTTATACCGGGTGTTGCATCGTCGGACGGGACATAGGAAATCCCATGTAAATTTTATTGGGGTCAATTATTGGCTTCCCTAATTATTTTAGAGAATAATTCTATCTAGGTTTATTGAAGAGCAATAAAACCCACATTCAAAAGAATAACTTTAGATATTTTTGATTAGCTCGTTTACGAGTTATCGCCGATTTCTTTTTAAATATTTCTCCTTTCTTATGGCCCTGTATTTACTTATGAGCACCAGTCAAGGTAAAAGATAACTGTCAAATGAAGTTGTCATTTCAGAAATTTACCTATTTAGTGCTTTATTATTGATAATACCATTTAATCATCAAGACTTTTTCTTCGGTAGTGTAATTCATGGCTAATATTTTCGATGTAGGTATGAGTTTTTAATAATAATAATAAAGCACTAAATAGATAAATTTCTGAAATGTCAACTTCATTTGACAGTTATCTTTTACCTTGACTGGTGCTCATAAGTAAATAGAGGGCCATAAGAAAGGAGAAATATTTAAAAAGAAATCGGTGATAACTCGTAAACGGGCTAATCAAAAATATCTAAAGTTATTCTTTTGAATGTGGGTTTTAGTGCTCTTCAATAAACCTAAATAGAATTATTCTCTAAAATAATTAGGGAAGTCAATAATTGACCCCATTAAAATTTACATGGGAATTCCTATGTCCCGCTCGACGATGCAACACCCGGTATACTGTAATGTCATAGAATTAAGAATCCATTTCACTAGTTCGAAAAAGTAGCAAAATAAACGTTCGGCATTTAACGTTTTATGTAAAACTGGCTAGGTATTTTTACACAAAATGAAGAAGGAAATTAAAGATAAAGGATTATAATATATCCGTATTGTAGAACATTTTTAGAAATTTCTTTATATTCTGTAGTATCTAACTAGTGTGACGTCATAAATCTCGCTCCGAGGCTGTTCTATTAGAGACGGCATTGCGTCAGCATGGCCGCAAGTTGCTAACCTAATAAAATTAACACTAGAAAAGCCCGCGGGAACTGTCAAATTCAAAGTTATTTGTTTTACAGACTATACTAGGTGATGATACAGGGTTGCGTCTTGTCTCCGCTCCTGTTTAACCTGTACTCGGAGGCTATATTTAGAGAAGCACTGTATCGAATCCAGGGCGGAATCAAGTTTAATGGAATCCCAATAAACAATCTCAGATATGCCGATGATACGGTTATACGGTTATAATAGCCAACGATATACAAGAACTGCAAAGCATCATAGATTCCGTAGTTTACTATAGTGAGATGTTTGGACTGCATCTCAATGTCTCCAAGACCAAACTATTAGTTTAAGACTCCAATAGATGCACACCTGCTTGTCAAAGAACCAACAATCGAACAAGTGACCTCAATAAAGTATTTAGGAGCTAAGAGAGAAATGATATTTACTTTCAAGGGGGTGAACAACTAGAAAATCTTGTATTGAGAGTATGAAAATAATTTTTTACAAGATGAGATCTCAGTGCGGAACTCAGAACTCGAACGGCCAGATGATGCTTCTCTGTGTTACTCTATGGATGAGAGCTGGACACTGGATTCACAGATCGAAAAGAGAATAGAAGCCTTGGAAATGTATGTGTACAGACTGATGCTGCGAATCTCATGTGGGTACAAAGGATCACCAACGATGAAGGCGCTGGCGAAAACAGAAAGACATACTGAACCATCGAGGAAAAAATGCAAAACACAGTTGCATCGGGCGGGGTAGATGCAATACCTCATAATGAGGGGGGGCAAGTGCAGGGAAAAAAAATCGGAAGTAAGGAAGACGCCAGGGCATGGCTAAAAATGCTTTTAAGAATGGTTTGAAGCAATCGGAAATCTTCAGGCTGCAGTTCCAAGACTCAGAAGACTTCCTCCGGAGCCAGGCGGACGATCTGTGGAAACATGCAGGCATGAAATGGATGAGCATTGCCACATACAGAGAAGAATGGAAGAGATTGGGTGATGCCGATGTCTAAGGATCGACCCAAGAAGGCTAGACAGATAACAGAATATAATAGATAGATAAACTAAGTATATGAAATCGTGCATATATACCTACTTGGTAGTACTGGGTGTCTACTTACTCTACTCACGGTCTAAGGCAAAGTACCACCGTAGCAGCGCGCAAGTCTGGCGATTCGTCTTCCTTCTATAATTATATCATTGCACTTGCGTTCGTGGGGTAGGGGAGTGCGGGCCGAGAGGGGACGGCAGGGTAAAGCGGGACCGGGGTGTTTGAACGGCTCAAGGTCCGGCACAGCCGATGGATGCGTTATTATGCAGGCGAATCTCGAACGGCGGCGTTGCCGAGTCTCGCCGCCTAGGTTTTGTCCCAGATTTCGTAATTTGGCCATCACATC
>NW_022145832.1:19616-38012 GCF_002938485.1 Sitophilus oryzae
AGCTACGTATTGCTTCCAGAGCTCCAATTGCCATTTGGATCGCCAACCTTCGGCAGGAGAGGGTGTGATAAGAAGAAGAACGAAGATCTAACTACACCAAAAACACACAATATTTTCCATACTCGTACAACTTTCAATTTTTGTATATATATTTAATATTCCACTGGCATAAAACAATAGCGTTTCGTCAAAAGCCAAGGTCATCCATCAACAATGTATTAGTTATCAGCGATAGAATCAGTAAACAAAGTTGTCTGATACGTGGCGTACATTATCATCTGCCATTAAAATATTTTGTCAGTTATCGAGAAATTTTTATAAACAAATATTTGTAAAAATTTATCAACACGGTGCACTTAAAAACAATTTACATTTTTCTCAATATGCTTGACCTACACTAATAACAATTATTATTATATAAAGATTTTATAAAGCTTCGTCTATACCTTACGTTTTACCTGTTCAGTCAAAACGAACAGTAAAATATGGTAGATTGTGGATTGTAATTAAATCCATTAGAGTAAAATCTGTGAAAGAGAAGATATCTGGGGATATATTTTTTGTTCAGGTACTAAGATTTTCTTGTTTAAAACGCTTGATTGAACAGTTTTCATAATTTATAGTCAACGCAATAAAAAAAGGAGGACATATTTACACAACAACGAACGGTACCGCCACAGTTCTAAATATTTCCACAAAAGCAATGGAAATTTTTCCATTCGATTCTGAACAGTTTTTAATTGTCTTGGACTGATTATACCATTCACTTCCGAGTAATGAATTTGGTTACGATGACAACAATAACAAGTGAAATAAAAAATAGTTAGATTCCATTACGAGATACTCTGTAACCTTAGCAGTCGATTATGTATTGATCAAAACAATTTTTTAGTATGTATTAATTATTATCCACCATAATACATTTTTTTTTCTACAGCCATACTTCAATAATTTCCATTTACATCTTGAGACTATAATAGATATAGATTATGTTAGCTATTAAAAATGTTAATATTTCTCCATTTTTACGGTTGCGGACCTTAAAAGAAAAATACGGAATCCAAAACTGGAAAAAAATTATATGTATATTCGAATCTGGATAGTTCTATCACAGCCTGTTCATAACCAGCCTGTCGAAATACGATCATGGATGGAAATCACCGTATCTGCCTGGATATTCGCTTAACTTATGGTATGTAACAACTCGGATTTCGAGCTTCATCAAATCTCCTTTGAAAAACTCTCGAAAGTTCTGGTACATCACTGAGCAAAGGCACGGCAGGTGAAACGTGGATACTAAAAAACAAACTAAAATGATCAGCTGGTACCCAATAAGCTGTGATTATATCATCGAAATGATTTCTTGGCAAAAAAAATAAATAAAAATTTAAATAAAACACTTCTACTTACTATATTCTAGGAAGTAACAGGTTACAGGTACTTGTAATTATTGTTTACCACAGTCAATTATTTCATTAGTTTTCATTACAGCATATAATTACAAAAAGATGTAAAATTTCTCGGTCATAAACCATAAAATAAAAAGTTACGTTGAGAAAAATAAAGCAAAACTTAGCAAAGACACAAAATTTAGGCAAATATAATAAAGTCCTGCTACTCTAGGTTTCATCAACATTTCATCACTGAGTGCGCCGAGACGACAGCCATTTGTAGTTTATAATCATCTGCTGATGATGCTAACATGGTTAGCGAAACGTGCGTTCAGTGTAAAAGTAAAAGTGTTTTGGTGTATTGTGGTGATTTAGTGTTTTTATTTTGCTGTGTAACACCAAAGGTTCCAACCCTCAACTGTAATAACCATTTGTACCATAAAGTTTGGTATGATATTGATATCGGAGATGGAGAACTAACCTCTGTAAAACCAGCTTTTAGAAATGGTGATTATTTAAATCTTGCTGTATAATTTGAATCAGCTGCTATTTCAAACCAACAGGGTAGAGTTTTGGATGTCCCAACTTAACTTTTATTTGTATTTTGCTGGCACGTTGGCGTCCCTTTTCTTTTGTCCTCCAGAATGTTACATGGAAGAAAGGACAGTTTCTTTGTTTTTTATTGAGCCCTCGGAAGTAATTCGAGGGTCCAAGGTACGGACTATTTACAAGGTACGGGCATTATCCAAGGTCCTAGTAGTATCCAAGGTACGGGTAGTATTCCCCTGTACCGTTGTCTATGGACGGACTGTGTCCAAGGTTATGGTCCAAGCTTATGGCCCAGGTTACGGACATTATCCAAGGTCCTAGTAGTGTTCCAAGGTACGGGTAGTGTCCCCATATTGCCACAGTATGGATACAGCGTAAGCCCCATGCTGCTTCGCTCCCATTTCTAAGCCTAGTAGCTACAGCTGTATTGATTCATGGTGTCCTCATTCTGGCCCCTTTTTTGTTGTTTTGGCCAACAGGATCGCCGACAGACAGTACAGAGATATGAGCCTACCTCACGCTGCTACTCTTCGAAACAGGATTGCCTCAAGAACTGCTATGTGTAGATTTAGGTTCTGGTTTTCAGTCGATTTTCAGTCTTAACTTAATAACGTACATTTTAAATAATATCGTACAGACTATATTTAGTGGTTAGATTATTAAGAACATTTATGTCGATTTAGTAATTACAATATGATTTAGATTTTAGATTTCATTACATTACGCCTTGTAATAGTATTACTTTTTTATAGATATTATTGCACTAACATCATATAAAGTATATCAAATTAATTAAAGTAATGCTACATTTCATATATTCTCTTAAACGTTACATGTCTTGTATTTTATCATAGTTGTTTTCATAGATATTTAGTACAATTCTTAACACCACTTTCGTTGACATATAACCATCTATAATAATTATTAAAATTGTACAATGCTATTTACCATCACAGTCCATCATGAATAAATATAGTCATTAGTTTTAAGTAATATACAACTGTGTTTTCTTTCTCTGTACATGCCTGGCGCCCAATATCTATATTTTTTGTTTATTGTTATTGATTAGTTTTCTCTCTCTAGTGAAATATCTTATCCACGACTGCTCTCCGATGAAAAGCTGCCGTTCGCAGTGGTAATGTTTTATAAAAAACGCTACAATACCTTATGAAAAAGTTGCAATAATTTTCGGCATATTTGGAGCGTGCCGTCGTGAAGAACTATGCAACTTACATTAAATAATATCGAGGATGTAGGAACTTCATTAATCGTGCATATTCCAGATATAAAAAACTAATATGGAACGAACATTTGTTATTACTGGTACATTAATATTTGAATTATTACAAAAAGTACATAGCTCTCCGTCCAGCGACCACCAACCATTCAAAAATATTTATAAAATATATTAAGAATAAATGTGCCACGACTCCAGTTGGAATCAACACATTTGGTAAGATGCCTGCCAAAATTGCTAAATTTCTAAATTTGCCTGATTCTCAACTTCATACTGACATTGCCTGAAGATCCTGGGCTAGTTTGTTGGCAGTTTCTGAGCTAATCTTAATACAATTAAGCGACACGGTGGATGGAAGTTCAGTACCGTAGTGGAGGGTTATATAGAAGACACTGCAGGTCAAATTTTATCCAGAACCTCAGCGGATACTACCATTGCTTCTATAATCTTGGTACAATACATATTGAAAAAGCGGTAATACAAGATTCACGTCAGAGATAACTTCTACTTGTACTACAGCTGTGCTACAGCTATAAATGAAATTGGCCATGGAATAACTTATTCGAATTGTAATTTCACTAATTGACATTTAATTTGAGTAAATAATTATTTTACGTTGACTTGATTTTTCTTATTTTTTTTCAATTATCGCTTCAGTGTTAAAAAGTAAATCACGTGACTTACTAATGAAATGATTCTTTACCATCAGTGACATAATGTCACATTTTAGCCACTGATAGCATACGTTAAAGTTACATTTTTACTGACGTTTGTAGAAAAAAGACTTTTTCTTTCAGTGTAACTAAATGAATTTGCATATTAATTTTCGCCGATAATCATTCTAATATTACCAAACATCTATTTCTGTACGGAAAACACATTCAATTACAAATTCCAATTCTAGGAACGTGTATTTAGTGTAGGAACTTTTTTTCTAAATTGACTGAGTCGCAGTAAGCCGTGACACAACAGCTGACTACACTTGTTCGAAACAAACGAACCCAGCGGCAAGGTCAGTACCGTGGCGCCAGCAACGCAACTGTAAACGGTTCTTGCCCCACATTTTTCTATCGCGATTTTTTCTACACGTATTCGCACACGCTTTGATTGGACAAGCTTGACCGAAGCGGAAGAATAAGTGGACTAGAACAGGTTTTTATAAATCCGAAACAAAAATTAATGATTTTTGTAAATTAACTATTTATTGTTTTAACTATAACCACAACCTATTCGTAACCAGCTTGTCGACTTATGATTATTTGAATACAGAATTCGCATTCGCCGTTGTTTCTCAGCTTCAATCTACTGAGGTGTTCGTTGAGGAGACAGTGTCCTGTTAAAATCCCGTGAACGATCCGAAGATTGTTCTTACTTAAATCAAGGAAAATCTTTGATTTTTCCCGGTCGTACGTCCTGAGAAATTTCCTTGAGTGTCTCAGACCATTGGAGGATTCTCATTTCATACTATACTCTGTTTTTTTTCTCAGATAAGATTTTGACAGATAATGACAGAAAAAAAGCAGATGACGTCAATACCAATCCATTTGTTTAACTAAAAGAAGTTTCTAATATTTTTTAAGTTAACTATCTTCTTCATCTTCGTACATTAGGACCAAGTCCTGTGTTTTCTTCAATGTTTCCCTAAGAACAGTTCGGATGATGAAGACCAGCTTTCATACCATCTTATAGGTGGTCCAGGCGTGTTGGGTCTTTTCTCCTTAGCAATTTTCGCTAACAGGTCGTTTGACATCCTATCCACATGACCTCTCCACTCTCTTCTCCTGTTTCTTGCCCATCTTCCTGTACTTCACATGTTTCTCTTGTATCCTCACTTCTTTTCCGGTCATATAAGGTATATCCTGTCATTGATCTAAGTGTTCGCATTTCTGTTGTTCTTAGGAGCCGTTTTGTTGTTGTGTTCTCTGCTCTAGTCTTTATCACATATTATGTCATAACCGCTTAGTTAACTATGAATGTTAACCAGTTTTATTGGTTTATTTCAAAAATGATAATCATATTTCAATATTATTGGTTTGACGGAACGAAGAACGACAAACTCGACTTAAGATATTTGAGAGTTGTCAAACTCTTGCCAAATTATAGGTTATAATTTTGTGTCAATTTATGTCAAATAGAAATGACAAATATTTTGCATTTATCATTTTGGACTGTGTTATTACGTATGTTTCGTGTTTTTTTTTAATTAAGTGGAGGAAAACTCGAGGGAACATTATGTGTTGACTCAGGCCATAGTTTACAGGTAATATTCAGTGCCCAGAGAACGCCAGAGACACAGTTTGCCGGAAATTACGGCCAGGAAGTTGTATTAGCCACAAATAAAGTTTGTATACACACGATAGGTAAATAATAAATTTTAGTACTGCAGAGCGAGATAATCTCAAAAGGTACTTGCAAGGAATCTTAATTTATGGCAATCTTTCTTAGCCTGGAATACAACTTCCTTACCCACAAGTTGTATTTTTCTTTCTATGCGGGGGCCGACTTAATTTAATAAGTCTTTTTTTTTTTTATTTTTTTTATTGTGAGATATATTTTTTCTTGGTGTTTTCTGTCTGTTTGTAAATCTTGTAGAAGTTTACTTTCACTATGCTGGGATCTACTTTTGAAATCTTTAGATATCCAACACCGCCTCTTTTTCGCTTAGTCTGATTCGTTTTACAATATTGATCGCATTAGCAGCCGCTATTAAAATACTTTGGTATCATCCATGTCCAAGCACTACGGCACTACATTACAATGTGGACGTCGCTGCTTGGGCCGAACAGATTTGAGAAAACGAAAACAGGAAGCGTAAGCACAATCAGAAGCAAGGGCGCGAGCAGGATCACGAGCAATGTGGACGCACCTTAACATTCCCATTTCTCAAAAATAAATATTATATGTTAATAACAGTTTCTAGGTTAATTTACACAGGTAGATAATAAAAACCGGTCTTCAAATTATTATACCTACTGAACAACCCATTCCATCAGAGCTTCGACTACCTCCGACCGACAATAAAAGACCAAAACCGTTAGTCGTAAAGGAAACAAACAAAATACCGGATGAATGTGGAAAAAGGAAGGAAAAGAACCCTAAATAAAGGCTCACCCTGAGTTAAGTTTAATCGCCATCTGCATATTCTATTTTCAGACCTTCGGAATTATCGTCTGCGTCCTTTTAAAATATACGGGGTGTGAATAATGTACCTGAATATGGACCGTAAAGATACTTAAATGAATTTACAAGTGAGTGGAGGAATCTTCAATATAATATTTTAATTTTATGAATGATCTTTCTCATATCTACAAGTGAAACGCGCGATGGGAGTAAAAATTGAAGGCCGTGACACACGAGACGCGAGAGGAAAAGTGGTAACGATCTTGGAGCGTCATAACTCGGGCCCTATGTGAGCTAGGGAGCTGAAATCCATCTTATTTTAGAATTAGAATAATTATATAGAATTTAAAAATCGCGCCTTCTATTATGTAACTAAAAGTTTAATTGGTATCAAATATACAGGGTTGTTCACCACATACGACACGGAATATTGTAGCTAAACGATTAGATTTTTACAAATTGTAAGTTTTGGGTTCGTTGAAGGACTATTAGTGCTACAATTTAAATATATTTTTACAAGATATAGAGTGTCCCAAATTAAAAAAAAATATCAAAGTTATATTTTTTTAAATGGAACACCCTGTATATTATTGCATTTTTAGTTTCTACGAGTAAAATAAAGGTAAATTTGATTAAGGTTTATTACACTTAAACCTTACTGTTTTTGAAATATTTTCAATTTTGTACTGTAGTATACTTTATGTTTTTCCGAGGGGTAGGTCAAAGTTTAATACTGTTATTTATTGAAAAGTTTATTTATTGGACGTTATTGTTGCAATAATTAAAATTTTATTACCTTATACAGAGTGTCTAAACATTTATTTTATATAATTAGCTAGATGAATGGTACACTTGTTTAATTTGAACACTTGTAGCAATTTATGAGAATACATGGTCACTTAATTGTCTATCAAATTTATTATACTGTTTTTTGTTTATCTCTTCAGCTCAGAAAAAATGCATTTTCTTGAGCTTAACTACTTATCAATATACCCATGGAATACTGACATTTTAAATTATTTTTAAAGATGTACCAAATTTTTAAAGAGGTCAGATACTAATATTGTCGATATAGTTCGTTTATTTCATTAAAAAATAAAAAAGCTGTTTAAATATTTTTTGTTAAAGAGGACCAATTAATATGATTTCAGTATTCAAACTACATTAATTGACTGTCTGCGTTGATTAGTAATATTTGCTCCAAATACTACAAAACTGAATTATGTATGTGTATTAGACAGTGTGGTTAAAAGTAACACTGAACCAACTAACAACTTTTTTGACAAATGGTTATTTATAACAACAGAGACGTTCATTTTCATAACTTATTATTATATTGATTTTTGATTCAAATCCACATTTATTTAAAATAATTCATTAACGAACACAATTAAGTAGGTACGTAGTTAATTAGTATTTGGGCGGAAATACTGGTGGTATATTTAATTATGGTATACTCTTTTATAAATATTTAAATAGTTTTCTTTACGCATGCAAATGGGCTCATCGTTTTATTAAAAACGATAATATTACTAGCCTGTACATTTTGTACATTTGTTGTTTTAAAAACAATCTAAAATGTCAATATTCCATGGGTATATTGATAAATGGGGTCTAAATTATAAGAAAATGCATTTTCTACGAAAACTTGAAGGGATAGGTAAAAAATGGTATAACACAATTTGATAGACAATTAAATTGTGCATCTGATTCTCATAAAATATACAAGGTATTCCCTTTAAATTAAACAAGTTATTGCCGTTTAAAGCTAGTAATTATTTAAAATAAGTTTTTAGACACTCTGTATAAGGTAGTATAATTTTTATCATTGCAACACAATAACTGATCAATAAATCAACTTCAGTAAATATTTAGTATTAAAAACTTTGATACCTTCGGAGAAATGAAACCTTAAAATTTATACTGCAATTTTAAAAATTGAAAATATTTCAAAACGGTTTAAGTAATAACCTTAATCAAATTTACCTTTATTGTATCAGTAGAAACTGCTAAAATGGAATAACATACAGGGTGTTCCATTTAAAAAATACAACTTTGATATTTTTTATTTATTTGGGGACACTCTATATCTTGTAAAAATATATTTAAATTGTAGCACTAATAGTCCTTCAACGAACCCAAACTTACACTGTAAAATTCATCGTTTAATACCCGTGTCGTATGTGGTGGAAACAAATTCTGTAGATTTGGATTTACATTTGTCTAGAAATTTGTATATAAGTAAAAATAATTAAAGACAATGGAAGGTTCAAAATTTCTTTCAATTAAAAATTGTCGCCCTTGAAAGAAGGAAGAGAATTGAACTAAACCTATATTTCAATACCTGTAATAAACCTTGGACAAATTTAAATAAGAAAAGCTTTAAGCTATTCCTTAACAAAAAGCGCCTTATTCAAAAGAAAGCCCCCTAGAGACAGCACGAGGCAAACACAAACTTCTCCACGTGTTTCTAGACGGACCCCTTCATTGTTGTTGTCCTCCATAGGTATACGTCTTCTAGAAGGGACATTTGTGACTTTGCAGATGGCCCCGTTTGTGTCCCCGAAGGGCAGTTGTTTCCACACACGCACGACCGGTGTTTAAGGTGTTAAAAATAAAGGCGATAAGCCTTATTTTTGCGTAGTACTGCGTAGTACCGAAAGGTGAAATGCGTGCCTTTGGCGAAGTTGAGAAGGAAACGAAGACGCAGGGAGGTACAATAGGTAGCAAAGGAGTTGTCTGAACTGAAGGGATGCGGGGATAGGCCGGTGTTGCGTTATGAATAGAAGCAGGTTTATTGTGTCTGTGTCCGATATACCGTATAAGCAAACTAGATATACAATATGATGAATTCAACATGATCAACAATATCAAGAATCAACAGTGGACTTTAGTACAGTTAATATTCTCTTATTCTGTTTACAATTGATGGCGCAGAAAGTGTACAGACCAACAAAAATCAATGTATGTGTGTTTCGTAGATTTCGAAAAAGCATTCGATAGAGTCAAACATACGAGACTTATCGAAATGTTGTATGAGTTGGGAGTTGAAAGCAAAGATGTAACACTTCTGAAAAAAATATATATTGGCAACAAACAGCCCACATGAAAATCGAAAATGACAATTCCAATCCAGTCAATATACAGAGATGAGTAAGACAGGGATGTGTGCTGTCTCCTTCGTTATTTAATGTTTATTCTGAGGCGATTTTTCGGGAAGCTTTCTCTTCAACAGATTGCGGTATTAAAGTCAACGGCGAAGTCATTAACAACATTAGATTTGCCGATGACATAGTTCTTATTGCCGATTCTGATATTGGTCTCCAGAGTTTAGTGGAACGACTTGAAGGCTCTTGTAAGAAATACGGGACGAAGATAAATTCTTCTAAAACGAAAGTCATGCTATTTGGAAAGAATCAAAATGTACCAATTCCTATTAAAATAGAGGGTAATACCTTAGAACAGGTCTACAAGTTCAAATATTTGGGGTCCTGGATAGGAAACACCTTGAACAACGACGTGGAAATAAAAACTAGAATAGAACAAGCGAGAAATGCATTTTTAAAAATGAAGAACATCTTCCAGAACCCCAGATTGGACCTTGAGTTGAGAACTAGGCTCGTTAAGTGTTATGTTTGTTCAATCCTATTATACGGAGCAGAAATATGGACACTGAAAGTTCAAAAGATGAATCGCCTCGAATCGTTCGAAACATGGATATATCGAAGAATGCTTAAAATTCCATGGACAGCCCATATCACAAATACCGAAGTCTACAACAGAATAGGCAGAGAGAGAGAGAGAATTGCTCAATATAATAAAAATAAGAAAAACATCATACTTAGGGCATATATTGAGAAATAAAAAACTTTAGGCATAAACGTTACAGATTAAATATCTCAGACCCGCCCGAAATAAGAAAAAAAAATAAAAAAACGAGCCACAAGAGCGAGAGAAGAAAAAAAGTTCAAGCGACCGTCGCAAAAATGAAACCGGTCTAGTGACAGGCGATGTTATGCCAAAACTATAGAAAACTGCCCCCGGTATTCGTCTTAAATATAATTCGCCATAATTTACGGCAAATAATGGGTCTCGAGACCATGTTAACCGTATATACCGCGGACGAACGCGTAAGGACGCAGAAAGAGAGAGAAAGATGAAACCGCGAGTTTTCCAGTCGAATCGAAACTCTCGCGCCGAGCGATTTTTTGCCGGAGGAAGAAACAGAGGCGTTGCATGATAAACTGAAATTAAGGGGTTGTGGATACCCTTATACAGGGTGAGTCTTAAATAAGTGCAAATATTTTCAGGACTGGTAGATCTCGATAAAAGACACATATTTTCTCTTTACCGTTTTATAAATAAGTGCAAAATAACCGAGTTATTTTACTTTGAAAATTTCCAAAAAATGATTTTTTCCTTATTATCAACAAATTATGTTTTTAACTAAAAACTAAAAAATTACGACTCTTTTTTACGGCACATCGTTCAAATTTTATGGATACTACGTACTGGCCACGATTCAATTGAACGAACATATGTGTAAGCAATGAATCAATTTTCATGACTCTTTGAACGAACGAGCCGTAGAAACGAACGATCGCATTGTGATCCCATTCAGTTCTCACGACTCTTTTACGGTTCATCCGGAATTACGGAATGAACCGTATTGTAAGCAATAAATCAATTCCCATGACTCTTTGAACGAACGAGCCGTAGAAATGAACGATCGCATTGTGATCCGATTCAATTCTTACGACTCTTTTTTACAGCACATCGTTCAAATTTTACAGATCCGTGCTGGCACGATGTAAGCAATGAATCAATTCTCACTACTCTTTGAACGAACGAGCCGTATAAATCAACGATTCAATTCTCACGACTCTTTGTTACGGCTCATCGTTCAAATTTTATGGATCCGTGCTGGCCACGATTCAATTAAAGAACCGTATTGTAAGTAATAAATCAATCCTCACGACTCTTTGAACGAACGAGCCGTAGAAACGAACGATCGCATTGTGATCCGATTCAATTCTCACGACTCTTTTTTACGGTTCATCCGGAATTACGGAATGAACCGTATTTTAAGCAATAAATCAATTCCCATGAATCTTTGAACGAGCGAGCCGTAGAAATGAACAATCGCATTGTGATCCGATTCAATTCTTACGACTCTTTTTTACAGCACATCGTTCAAATTTTACGGATCCGTGCTGGCACGATGTAAGCAATGAATCAGTTCTCTCTACTCTTTGAACGAACGAGCCGTAGAAATCAACGATTCAATTCTCACGACTCTTTGTTACGGTTCATCGTTCAAATTTTATGGATACTACGTACTGGCCACGATTCAATTGAACGAACCGTATTGTAAGCAATGATTCAATTTTCATGACTCTTTGAGCGAACGAGCCGTAGAAACGAACGATCGCATTGTGATTCGATTCAATTCTCACGACTCTTTTTTACGGTTCATCCGGAATTACGAAATGAACCGTATTGTAAGCAATAAACCAATTCCCACGACTCTTTGAACGCACGAGCCGTAGAAATGAACGATCGCATTGTGATCCGATTCAATTCTTACGACTCTTTTTTACGGCACTTCGTTCAAATTTTACGGATCCGTGCTGGCACGATGTAAGCAATGAATCAATTCTCACTATTCTTTGAACGAACGAGCCGTAGAAACCAACGATTCAATTCTCACGACTCTTTGTTACGGCTCATCGTTCAAAATATATGGATCGGTGCTGGCCACAATTCAATTAAAGAACAGTATTGTAAGCAATAAATCAATTCCCAAGACTCTTTGAACGAACGAGCCGTAGAAACGAACGATCGCATTGCGATCCGATTCAATTCCTACTACTCTTTTTTACGGTTCATCGTTCAAATTTTGTGGATCCGTGCTGGCCACGATTCACTTGAACGAACCGTATTGTAAGCAATGAATCAATCCTCACGACTCATTGAACAAACGAGCCCTAGAAACGAACGATCGCATTGTCATCCGATTCAATTCTTACGACTCTTTTTTACGGCTCATCGTTCAAATTTTATGGATCCGTGGGTAGATAACCAGACAATTCGGTATGTATGTATGGCTGGCTGTATTATGTGTATACATATGTCGTGACAATGATAATAATCTGTAGTTGTAATTTCTGTTTATAGTGTGTCTGTCGTTTTTCAATAAAAGCTTACTTAGTTTTGCGTTTACTCCTGATTTATTCTCAAACCAAGTCTTTGAACAATAATACAACACCGTGCTGGCCACGATTCAATTGAACGAACCATATTTTAAGCAGTGAATCGAATCTCACGATTCATTTTTAATACTCGTTCAAATGAACGACTCGTTCAATCTTTGCCCACCTCTAGTGCAGACATAGAAAGGGAACAAACGCAATAGGTGTACATGGATAGGTCTAATAGGATACATGACATTTTTTTGGGTGTAGTCTGTCTTTTCTGACAGATTTTAGTATTGATTAATTAATGATTAGTAACGCCACAGGCTTTTACCGCTGAAATTAAAATTCTCCAATATAACAGGCGCTTGTATTTAATACAGAAAATCCGACGCCTCCGCCACTGGGATCATCGGCGGTACCTCAGACGTATTCCGATCGCCTTTGCGGTCCGCCCGTGGCCATTCCCAGGCGCGTCACGTACTACCAGGACTCGTAGCGATGCAAGTTTACGGGTCCGTTCGTTTTTTTGCTCTTCTCTTCTCCTCTCCTGCTTCGTTTTGTCTTTTGTTCGCTTGCTGCTCGTAGCCTCGAGACCGCTTCGTGACCGTTCATTTTAATGGGCACGGTGGACGTCGTAACACAGTCAAACGAGAAAGAGGTAAAATGTGCGAAAGACTTACATTTTGCTAGTTGATCATTTATTTGGAACTTTGAAAACGACATACATAGGGTGAATATGCCAGTAGTCGGACATACACCCACATTGCTTCAAACAATTAAAAATCCAAAATGATTTATGAACCATGTATGATTCTAAAAAATTGAGTTTTATTAATGGAGTGTTCTGTCTACCCATTTAGATGTCTGGTTCGAACCACCCTGTATATAAAAATGATGATAGTACATTACTTTCAATAATAAAAAGTAATAAAATGACGCTAAAATATCGCAACAATTTCGTTAAATAGGTGCAGATTTCCTTTTAGTCTGCGTTCTCGTTTTTCTCGGTCGTTATTCCCGGGCCTGTGAATCATCGCCGGAAAGTGAAAATCGATAGGTCAAAAGCGGGAAAGCGCGACCAAGTGCAGGGGAGGGGGCGGAGAAGGAATACGGGGAAAATGAAGGAAGAAAAGGGAGGAAGTGGGAGGCAGCAGCCGCAGCAGCACTGGCGTGGTGGCGTTATATCGATTCGAAAGTGGCACAAGGGCGTGACGCCATGCACAGTCGCTTCGGACCTACCCTACCCCTGTCATCGATTTGTGGAAGCCCTGCAACGCCGACAGATTTTCCAGGAATATCCACGAGGGATAAAGGAACAATTGGGAGTGAGGTAAATCCATACTCTCGATTTATTCATTTTTATTCAGCTTTAATTGAGTTTTAGTTTTCTTGTCCTTTTTTTTTGATTTACAATCATTATCATGCATTTAGCTTATTCCGTCCACTGCTGAACAAAAGCCTCCCTAAATTGTAGCCATTTCTTTCTATTTTGTGTCACTTGAATCCATTCAAGCCAGTCTCTTAATATCATCTGTCCATCGACTAGGGGGTCGTCCTCTGCTTCTATAGGCTTCGTGTCTTGGTCTCCATTCCACAAGTCTCTTTGTCCACCGTCCATCTGCCATCCTAGCCACATATCCTGCCCAATTATATTTAAGATGTAAGACGGATATCACCGCATCTCTTACTCCTGTTCGATTTCGTATGGTATGATTGAGTATTTTATCTCTAAGTGTAACTCCCAACATGGACCTTTCTATTTTCCGTTGCATGACCTGTATTCTGTGTATAGTCTTTTTTGTCAAAGTAAGTGTTTCAGCTCAATACGTGAGGACAACTGGCAAGACACACTGGTTAAAGACCTTTCTTTTTAAACATATTGGAAGATGAGATCTCAGTATATGATTAGGTTACCGAATGCCGCCCACGACAAACCTATTCTTCGTAGAATTTCGTGTGTCTGATTATCCCTTCTAATACCGATCTCATGTTCAAGTATTTATATATACACACCGGAAAATCTAGGGATAATATCATTTTATTAAAAGTTAAAATTAAATGTTTTGAATAAACAACCACATATTTGTAGGCCGATTCTTTCTACTTCGATTGAAACGAAGTAGTCACACTAGTTATTTCTAAATTTGGGATATTTGCAGAAGTGTTTGTGCATTTTTTGTCAAATGTATAAAAAGCACCTACCATCAATTGTTCGAATTTAACCTGTACTGGCTATGTTTTTTATGATAACTGGCCAGAATTCATTCAAATAACTCTGTTTAGTATTAAACTACATTATGGAGCGTAGACATCTTAACAGAGACGAAATGCTAAGGGCCATGGGTATGCTCGAAGCTGGAATGCGCCAAATCAACGTAGCTAGAGCATTAAATACAAGGCAAGGTGTAATATCGCGATTAAGTGCACGCTACCGTGAAAGTGGTGATGTTGCAGAAAGGCACACAGGGCGACATCGCATTACTACCCCTCAGGAAGATCATTTTTTACAATTAAATGATCGACGCCGACCGACTCTTACAGCACCAGAGCTTAGTTTAATTCTCCAGGAAACACATAATGTAACCGTTAGTCCTGACACTGTTCACAATAGATTAAGAGAGGTCAACTTAAGAAGTAGACGCCCCTGGAGAGCTCAACCCTTAACGAGAGGAAATCGAGAAGTACGATATTTGTGGGCTCAAGATCATGTTCAGTGGTCGAATGAACAATGGGCCAATGTTCTCTTCACGGATGAGTCACGCTTTGGAATTCATCCGGATTCGAAAAGACTTAGGGTATGGAGAGAACCGGGAAATCTTATTCGGTTAGATCATGTTCAGGAAGTGCACCCTTATCAAGGTGGAACAGTTATGGTCTTGGGAGGAGTCCAGTTAGGCCGAAAAACCGATCTCGTTTTTCTTGAAAGGTTTCTAACAGGAATCACATATCGTGATTTAATTCTTGAGCCTGTCCTGTTACCTATGACCTATGCTAATGATTTTGGGAGAAACTTCATTTTCATGCATGACAATGCACGGCCTCATACAGCCAGAGTGGTAAGTGAGTTTATCAATGCTCATCAATGAAACATCTTACCCTGGCCGGCACAATCTCCTGACCTCAACCCCATCGAGCACGTATGGGACGCGGTCCAAAGAAGAATTTTGAGAATGGGTGTGCCTCGTGAAACTCGTAGGGATCTGGTTCGGGCCGTGAATGCAGCGTGGCAGGCTGTACCTCAAGAAGAGATCGACAACCTGATCAGGAGCATGGAGAGACGATGTAGGGCTGAAATGAACAGTAGAGGAGGCTATACCCTTTATTAAGTAAACATGGTTTTATCTTTTTTTTTTTAATTCACAGTTTAGAATAAAAAAAATTGTGTGTATTTTTTTCAGTTCAATAAAAATCAAGGTAAATTTGAAAAATTCGGTAAATTTCGCATTTTTATTTCCAATACGTCCTGTAAACTATTTGTTTATTTTAATTTTAATATATCAGAAATGCAAATAATAAAATTACTGACGATGGCTCGATAAAATTGTAATATCCCTAGACTTTTCCGGTGTGCGTATATGCACTTGTCCCAAAAGTATGTTATTAATGTTTAAATTTCCACTCAGTACTAGGTTTATCATGTATTGTGTCTTTGATAAGTTAATTTTCAAACCGACTTTTTCCGAAGCATCATTTAGCATATATCCAGCATATTCTGTGCTTCCTGTATGTTGGCTGTTATTAAAACAATATCATCTGCAAAACTGATTGTAGATGTCAAAAACATAAGCCCACGAGTCATATGTTTAACAATCCAATTAAATAAAAAATACTCTGTAAAGGTTATTCAGGCATATGCACCAACTACCGAAAGTACAGATGATGAATTGGAAAACTTTTACAAAGATTCATATAAAATGGAAAAACACATTATACAATATTAATTGGAGATTTTAATGCCAAAGTTAGTAGCAAACAATATGAAGCGGAAACTTCAGTCAGCTATCATGGATTGGGAAGCCGAAACGAAAGAGGTGATACACTGATAGATTTCGCACACCACAAAAATCTAACATAACCAACCCAATATTATTCCGCGAAATATACACCTACCATGTTTATAATTGAGTTACATGCTTGGTAGAAATAATTCACATCACATTTGTTCCCTTCATTAATCAAACCTCCCTTATTTTTGCCACGACATTCCCTATTCAAGTCCATACTTTCCTCCGGGCTATAAAACATACTCCCGAGCGTGCTTCGGCCTTTATTTCTTTAAAATTCCGGACCCGGAGCCTCCGGATCTGGAAGAGGTCGTCGTCGAAATCGGTAAATTTCGAGTCGGTCAAAGCGCATTCAAACAGCCTCCTTAGGAACAGCAATAACTATCTGGAGATTTCCGAAAAGAAGCTGGACATCGGTCTAGAATTTTAAATCGTTTGTGAAATTGTGTGATGTTTTTTTTTAATTTTGTGAGTTGTTTCCAGAATTTATAATTTCTTATTGATATGAGTTCCCTTGGTCCTCTCTTGGTTATCCCCAGCATATTTCGTTCACCAAGTGAGACCGTAAAAGAATAGGATGGATACGACAAGAGACCCAGGTAACCGATCTCATTCACAGCATGGTACTGTGATGGTACCCACGAGGAATCAAGAGACCTAGAGGAAGACCAAACCTGAGATGGGACCGTGATATTAGGAAATAATAGTCTGACCAGCGACAACATCCTTGACAGTGATAGATATGTCTGTCAATTTAATTTCAAAGTAGTTTATTTTATTTTACAAAGAAATAAGTTGGTACAATTGGAACGTATAGCAGGAAATTAATATATTTAGAACTTGAGTGAAAAGTGATTTCAAAATATTGTGAAAAAAAACTTTATAAAACTGAAAAAACTTTATCGAGTTATTTTATTTAAAAAAAAACGTATGTGGATATAAAATAAATGTGTATATAAAATAAAATGTGTGTATATAAAATAAACAAGAACAAAACCATCACATATCAAAAGAAAAAAGAACTATTTCTTACTTTCAAGTTACAAGAAACTTCCCGCATTTATTATTATGTTTATCAATATAATTTATATACAAATACAAATTTGTAATATTCCACAGGAATAAATAAAACAACATAAAAATAAAACAAACTATTTTATTAATAATAACACACACAACGAATTTTGTACCTTAAAGGTTGGTTAATTAACTTTAACCTTAATTTTTTTAAACCAGTACCTTTTGACATTATTTTTCTGCAGTACGAAAATACACTATTTACCTATCGTGTGATGTCGTTATTTTACAGCTACTCCAGTTTTTAGTATGCTTATGTTTAGTACGATCTTTGTACCATATACGAAATGCACTTATCTATGACGAGATGGTATACAAACTTTATTGATGGCAACTTTATTGGTGTATAAGGCTTTCTGCCTGGGCATCGATGATTAACTATAAACTGTGCTCTGGGTATACAGTTAATTTTCCCTCAATTTTTCCTCTACTTGGCTTCAAAAGACACAAAACACACGTAATAACACTAATCAAAACGCATCATCTTCTAAAACGCAGGGTATTTGACATAAGTTGACGCAAAATTATAACCTATAACTTGGCAAGACTTTGACAAGCCTCAAAAATCTAAAGGCGAGTTCATACGCATTGGCGTCCGTTTGTCGTTCATCGTTCCGTCAAACCAATAAAATTCAAATATGATCTCGGATTCGGAATTTTAAAATGTTATTTTTAATTATGTTTTAAACAATTCCACGCATTTTCAGCTTGTTGTAAACTTATGTACCTTTACTCTTATTTTTGGTCAATTTGACCGGACTATAATATTCGCCACACCACTGCCCGTTAAAGCACAATACGTAACTGAACGAAGCAATGAT
>NW_022145832.1:40366-43847 GCF_002938485.1 Sitophilus oryzae
TATACGCTGGTTTGTTATATTCGATTGATTTTTCTGTTATCTGTCTTATGACAAAAACCGCGTCTGTGCATGATCTGCCCGATCTGAAACCTTGCTGTTCATCTGCTAAGCATGTTAAGTCGTTTATTTTGGTTGTTATCACTTTTGTCGTAAGTTTTAGTGTGGTGCTTAGAAGATTTGGTTTGGTTAGTCCGTATTTAAAAAAATTAAGTTGGCCTCTGTATCTCACAAATTATCAGCTAATTTGAAAATCTAAAAATACTATCAGATAGCCCTAATAAAGTGACTATGAGAATGGGCAATTAGTTTTTTGATTTTCTTAAAAGTAACGACAGGAAAAAATAAAATTAATTTTCAAAAAAATCCGTTTTACCCAAAAAACTCGCAATTTTTGAAAATTTTAAAACTTTTTTGATGGCATCTTGGTGAACATCCCAAAGCGCAACTTTGTCCCAATGTTACTATGTTCATAATCTATTACGGTTACCGAGATACCAATGTAGTATGTAAATTTGTAGCAACCTGTATATTCTGCAATTGGTATTGTTTAGAGATGATCCACTACACAAGTTTGTTGATATGCTTTTTATTAATATTTTTATTCAAAAATACATACACATGCTCATATAAAATCTGACAATATTCCATGCTTTATTAGGGTTATTGTATTTTCTACATGGATTAAATAATCAATTGTAACAGTTTCTAATATAAAACTATTACAACGATTAGCTTTTTATAAAAAAATACAAATATTGACTGATATATTGTACACTACTGGCTCTACGTGTAATTTCTATTTAATTAACAAAGTATATTTACTATTTACGAACTTCGTGACCTAAACTGTACAAACTATCGCAATCTATAAAATAATATCATCATCGTATTTCATTACGATTACCTTCGACTCACTCGTATTCTACTTCATATTATCCACTTTTTGCAACAAGTGTTTTCCGTAGGGATGGTGGCTTTAAGAGGAAAATATCGATATTATGTTATATCGATATTGTTCAAGCGTATTTTTTTAAACTACAACTTTCTAGACATAAAAATAATCTTTATCGTTTCTCAAATAAGTCCAAAATAACGGAGTTATTTTACTTTGAAAATTTCCAAAAAAAAAATATTTTTTTGCTAAAATTTTGAGAGCCACTGGATCTTTTCTGGATTTTCTTTCTTGTAAATTTAATCTAATACCTATGTTGCCATATTATCAAAAAATTATGTTTTTTAACTAAACAAATTTCCAAAAAAATTTTCAAAAAATTTTGGATTTTCAATTTTTTTTTTCGCGAAAAAAACTCATAGACGTGTTTCTGGAATTGAACTATACTACCAGTTAAAATACTTGCACTTATTTCTGGGACACCCTATATAACATTGTAAAATCCTAAAATTAAAATAAAATACAATTATCAAGTTTTTCCCCTGCACCCTTCAAATAATAACACCTTTCATCAGTCAAAACGTGGATGACATGCCAAGAATGTATAACTTCGAGAAACACCTCACTGTAGTATTATCATCTATTATTATTTTATACAATCTACAATAATAAATATCGATATTGATACTCTTTATAAAAAATATCGATATCGATATTTTTTCCCGAATCGATATTTTTGGACATCACTAATTTTCCGATAAATTAACCGCAGCCCCTGTTTCTTAAAGGAAATCGAATCGGCGCGGATATTATTTACCATTTGATTTTTTCCTGTTTACGGAATCGTTCGATGCCGAGCTAATAACAATAATTAAAATGGTTTGACGCCCGCCCTTTCCACCAGACTTAATCGTGAAATTCAATCACGTTTCGTCTAGGCGCCCGTAATATTACAAAATGATCATTATTTAAATTATTCCGTGTACCAGTTTTTTTCCCTCGCTCACTGAATTCCATCGACGTACTGATACCAAGAGAGCCACATTAAAAATTGATGGAAAATGAGGTTGCTATTATTCCACTGCGAGATTTACAGATATATTTGTAGATTGTATAGGCTTAGTGGGTTTCCAGTTGATTTCAACAAATTCTGACCGCAGAGCTGTTAAAAAAGGAGCCTAAATACTATGCGACACAGTGGCGTGTACAGGATGTCCCAGTTTAGTTGAAATCATACGGTATCTCCATTATTAGTAAAGATATGAGGATGCGGTTTGCACAAGCCTGTCCCACTTTTTAATCAAACAGAAGATGCTGCAAAAAAAATTTCATAGACCTCTTTGTTTCTGAGCTACAGGGTCTTTTCGAAAATTTTACAATTAGAGACACCCCCTGTATCCTGTATCTCTTTCTTTGTTAAAGGTATCGAGAAGGTGAAAACTGTTTATTGTAGAACTTTTTACGTAGAATACAGTGGCGCAGTCTGTTTTTCTACGAAAAAAATATTTTTGAAAATACGAACTAAAGTTACGTATACTCGCTATCTAAACTCGTGTATTTGTATATATCAGTTGTTTAAGATATTCTCTGATGGTGGGAGCACCGGCGCGTGGTGGAGAATGAACCAAGCCTATAAGAATAAGAAATTTACACCCAGCTCCTGCTCAAGATGTAGATGGTCACGAGTCATCAGATGCGGATGACGACATAAGTTTCGATGATTAAATATTATACCCTTGTGATACATATTTATAATTTCTTTTGTAATATTTTTTTCTATTAATATACAGGGTGGGTCTTAAATAAATGCAAATATTTTTAGGGGTGGTATATTTCGACCCCAGAAACACGTCTAAGAGTTTTTTTGCAAAAAAATGTTTTAAAAATTTTGAATTTTTTGAAGAAAATTTTGAAATAGGTTATACATGAAACCCTTGATATTAAACCAGGATTAAACTTACAAGAAAGAAAACCTAGAAAAGATCCAGTGGTTCTCAAAATTTTAGCAAAAAAAAATAATTTTTTTTATAATAATTTTCAAAATAAAATAACTCGGTTATTTTGGACTTATTTCAAAAACGGCCAAGAGAAAATATGTTTCTTTTACGGAGATCTACCAGCCCTGAAAATATTTGCATTTATTTTTAACTCACCGTGTATAATGGTAACATATGTTTATAAATGTTTATTTAGTAATTATTATTAATTTTTAAACACTTTTTTAAAGGTAAAAATTGACGGTAATTGTCTCGCCGCACTCAGTAATGAGGTTGTTCTGATGTTACCCCATTTCCCCACTGAATCTATATTCGCCGTTTTTTCTTAGCTTCAATCTCCTGAGGTGTTCATTGGGGAGACAGAGTCATGTTAAAAACATGTTCTTACTTAAATCAAGGAAATTCTTTAATAATAGACAATAGTAAAAAATCGCGAATTTGGATTGGTTTGGAACCGAAGATGCTGCGGTAACGATCTATAAACTAGAACGTCGATGGGAGGCGAGAGACCATCGGCTTCACGCCCAAAGAAATTACATAACGAAAAAATTTACAGTAAACTCGACGCGGATTGGCCTTGATTTTTTCTTCT